>NC_137182.1:0-2500 GCF_951804945.1 Podarcis cretensis
TAACCCTAACCCTAACCCTAACCCTAACCCTAACCCTAACCCTAACCCTAACCCTAACCCTAACCCTAACCCTAACCCTAACCCTAACCCTAACCCTAACCCTAACCCTAACCCTAACCCTAACCCTAACCCTAACCCTAACCCTAACCCTAACCCTAACCCTAACCCTAACCCTAACCCTAACCCTAACCCTAACCCTAACCCTAACCCTAACCCTAACCCTAACCCTAACCCTAACCCTAACCCTAACCCTAACCCTAACCCTAACCCTAACCCTAACCCTAACCCTAACCCTAACCCTAACCCTAACCCTAACCCTAACCCTAACCCTAACCCTAACCCTAACCCTAACCCTAACCCTAACCCTAACCCTAACCCTAACCCTAACCCTAACCCTAACCCTAACCCTAACCCTAACCCTAACCCTAACCCTAACCCTCAACCCTAACCCTAACCCTAACCCTAACCCTAACCCTAACCCTAACCCTAACCCTAACCCTAACCCTAACCCTAACCCTAACCCTAACCCTAACCCTAACCCTAACCCTAACCCTAACCCTAACCCTAACCCTAACCCTAACCCTAACCCTAACCCTAACCCTAACCCTAACCCTAACCCTAACCCTAACCCTAACCCTAACCCTAACCCTAACCCTAACCCTAACCCTAACCCTAACCCTAACCCTAACCCTAACCCTAACCCTAACCCTAACCCTAACCCTAACCCTAACCCTAACCCTAACCCTAACCCTAACCCTAACCCTAACCCTAACCCTAACCCTAACCCTAACCCTAACCCTAACCCTAACCCTAACCCTAACCCTAACCCTAACCCTAACCCTAACCCTAACCCTAACCCTAACCCTAACCCTAACCCTAACCCTAACCCTAACCCTAACCCTAACCCTAACCCTAACCCTAACCCTAACCCTAACCCTAACCCTAACCCTAACCCTAACCCTAACCCTAACCCTAACCCTAACCCTAACCCTAACCCTAACCCTAACCCTAACCCTAACCCTAACCCTAACCCTAACCCTAACCCTAACCCTAACCCTAACCCTAACCCTAACCCTAACCCTAACCCTAACCCTAACCCTAACCCTAACCCTAACCCTAACCCTAACCCTAACCCTAACCCTAACCCTAACCCTAACCCTAACCCTAACCCTAACCCTAACCCTAACCCTAACCCTAACCCTAACCCTAACCCTAACCCTAACCCTAACCCTAACCCTAACCCTAACCCTAACCCTAACCCTAACCCTAACCCTAACCCTAACCCTAACCCTAACCCTAACCCTAACCCTAACCCTAACCCTAACCCTAACCCTAACCCTAACCCTAACCCTAACCCTAACCCTAACCCTAACCCTAACCCTAACCCTAACCCTAACCCTAACCCTAACCCTAACCCTAACCCTAACCCTAACCCTAACCCTAACCCTAACCCTAACCCTAACCCTAACCCTAACCCTAACCCTAACCCTAACCCTAACCCTAACCCTAACCCTAACCCTAACCCTAACCCTAACCCTAACCCTAACCCTAACCCTAACCCTAACCCTAACCCTAACCCTAACCCTAACCCTAACCCTAACCCTAACCCTAACCCTAACCCTAACCCTAACCCTAACCCTAACCCTAACCCTAACCCTAACCCTAACCCTAACCCTAACCCTAACCCTAACCCTAACCCTAACCCTAACCCTAACCCTAACCCTAACCCTAACCCTAACCCTAACCCTAACCCTAACCCTAACCCTAACCCTAACCCTAACCCTAACCCTAACCCTAACCCTAACCCTAACCCTAACCCTAACCCTAACCCTAACCCTAACCCTAACCCTAACCCTAACCCTAACCCTAACCCTAACCCTAACCCTAACCCTAACCCTAACCCTAACCCTAACCCTAACCCTAACCCTAACCCTAACCCTAACCCTAACCCTAACCCTAACCCTAACCCTAACCCTAACCCTAACCCTAACCCTAACCCTAACCCTAACCCTAACCCTAACCCTAACCCTAACCCTAACCCTAACCCTAACCCTAACCCTAACCCTAACCCTAACCCTAACCCTAACCCTAACCCTAACCCTAACCCTAACCCTAACCCTAACCCTAACCCTAACCCTAACCCTAACCCTAACCCTAACCCTAACCCTAACCCTAACCCTAACCCTAACCCTAACCCTAACCCTAACCCTAACCCTAACCCTAACCCTAACCCTAACCCTAACCCTAACCCTAACCCTAACCCTAACCCTAACCCTAACCCTAACCCTAACCCTAACCCTAACCCTAACCCTAACCCTAACCCTAACCCTAACCCTAACCCTAACCCTAACCCTAACCCTAACCCTAACCCTAACCCTAACCCTAACCCTAACCCTAACCCTAACCCTAACCCTAACCCTAACCCTAACCCTAACCCTAACCCTAACCCTAACCCTAACCCTAACCCTAACCCTAACCCTAACCCTAACCCTAACCCTAA
>NC_137182.1:10000-17500 GCF_951804945.1 Podarcis cretensis
CCTAACCCTAACCCTAACCCTAACCCTAACCCTAACCCTAACCCTAACCCTAACCCTAACCCTAACCCTAACCCTAACCCTAACCCTAACCCTAACCCTAACCCTAACCCTAACCCTAACCCTAACCCTAACCCTAACCCTAACCCTAACCCTAACCCTAACCCTAACCCTAACCCTAACCCTAACCCTAACCCTAACCCTAACCTAACCCTAACCCTAACCCTAACCCTAACCCTAACCCTAACCCTAACCCTAACCCTAACCCTAACCCTAACCCTAACCCTAACCCTAACCCTAACCCTAACCCTAACCCTAACCCTAACCCTAACCCTAACCCTAACCCTAACCCTAACCCTAACCCTAACCCTAACCCTAACCCTAACCCTAACCCTAACCCTAACCCTAACCCTAACCCTAACCCTAACCCTAACCCTAACCCTAACCCTAACCCTAACCCTAACCCTAACCCTAACCCTAACCCTAACCCTAACCCTAACCCTAACCCTAACCCTAACCCTAACCCTAACCCTAACCCTAACCCTAACCCTAACCCTAACCCTAACCCTAACCCTAACCCTAACCCTAACCCTAACCCTAACCCTAACCCTAACCCTAACCCTAACCCTAACCCTAACCCTAACCCTAACCCTAACCCTAACCCTAACCCTAACCCTAACCCTAACCCTAACCCTAACCCTAACCCTAACCCTAACCCTAACCCTAACCCTAACCCTAACCCTAACCCTAACCCTAACCCTAACCCTAACCCTAACCCTAACCCTAACCCTAACCCTAACCCTAACCCTAACCCTAACCCTAACCCTAACCCTAACCCTAACCCTAACCCTAACCCTAACCCTAACCCTAACCCTAACCCTAACCCTAACCCTAACCCTAACCCTAACCCTAACCCTAACCCTAACCCTAACCCTAACCCTAACCCTAACCCTAACCCTAACCCTAACCCTAACCCTAACCCTAACCCTAACCCTAACCCTAACCCTAACCCTAACCCTAACCCTAACCCTAACCCTAACCCTAACCCTAACCCTAACCCTAACCCTAACCCTAACCCTAACCCTAACCCTAACCCTAACCCTAACCCTAACCCTAACCCTAACCCTAACCCTAACCCTAACCCTAACCCTAACCCTAACCCTAACCCTAACCCTAACCCTAACCCTAACCCTAACCCTAACCCTAACCCTAACCCTAACCCTAACCCTAACCCTAACCCTAACCCTAACCCTAACCCTAACCCTAACCCTAACCCTAACCCTAACCCTAACCCTAACCCTAACCCTAACCCTAACCCTAACCCTAACCCTAACCCTAACCCTAACCCTAACCCTAACCCTAACCCTAACCCTAACCCTAACCCTAACCCTAACCCTAACCCTAACCCTAACCCTAACCCTAACCCTAACCCTAACCCTAACCCTAACCCTAACCCTAACCCTAACCCTAACCCTAACCCTAACCCTAACCCTAACCCTAACCCTAACCCTAACCCTAACCCTAACCCTAACCCTAACCCTAACCCTAACCCTAACCCTAACCCTAACCCTAACCCTAACCCTAACCCTAACCCTAACCCTAACCCTAACCCTAACCCTAACCCTAACCCTAACCCTAACCCTAACCCTAACCCTAACCCTAACCCTAACCCTAACCCTAACCCTAACCCTAACCCTAACCCTAACCCTAACCCTAACCCTAACCCTAACCCTAACCCTAACCCTAACCCTAACCCTAACCCTAACCCTAACCCTAACCCTAACCCTAACCCTAACCCTAACCCTAACCCTAACCCTAACCCTAACCCTAACCCTAACCCTAACTGTCAGGGGTTCAGGGAGAGAGGCGCAGAGGAGGGAGGAGACCGAGAGTGAGGGAGAAGGATTCCAGCCTGACGAGGAAGAGGACGACAATGACCCGAGGTGGTCCATGAGTCCGTCCAGTGAATCGGAGGATTCCCAAAAGGGAGCCCCCCTGGTCAAGCCAAGGGGAGCCCAAGGGGGAAGCAGTCAGGAGCAGGGGAACGTAGGGGGAACCGCCAGTGGGAGTTGGAGATCGAGACCTGCTTCTCCACCGGAACGGAGTGAAGAGGGTGGAGTTACCAGTGTGTCGGGAGGAACAGAACAAGGAGCAGAGGGGGGAAGGAGATCGGGGCAAGACGTCCTGCCGGAAGGGGCGGAAAGCAGTACCGGGAGCAGTGTGGCTGTTGAAAGGAAGGTCAGGAGCAACGTACGCGCGCCAAGTTCAAATGTGGAGGCGCGCGGAAGTGGGGAGAGCTCTGGGGAGGAGCCTGGTGCTAAAGCACGAAGGAGGGGGCAGCAGGCAGGAGAAGACTCAGCCTCTGGGGAGTCCCGGAAAGAGGGAACACAGGGGGGCAGGAAGACCCTGCGGAAAAGGAAGGAGAGGAAAAGGTGGAGCAGCACAAGCCTCTTAAATTGGTGCAGGGGAGGGACGGACTCAGAGGGGACTTCTAACATCTAAGGGTAACAGATGTGGAGCCACGGAGTTTGGATGTAATGACGACAATGATCTTCAATAAAACCTTTTGTATATAACTTGGACTGGACTTTGGTCTCTTGTGAGCTGGGACCCAGGGTGGCTCTGACAGTAAGTCCCCTCAAAAGAACGCAAAATTTTTTTTTTGCAAAGCTCACGAACGGTGACAGCCATGAGTGCGGAGGAGCAGTTGACAGCTCTGCGAACTACAGTTTCCGAACTCACTGCTGCAGTCCTTGCGTCTCAGAAGAAGCATGACGAAATGGAGAAGCGCTGCCAGGACCTGCAAACCAGGTGGGAACGTGCAAGCAGGGAAGGGTTCCCAGGGTCCAGATCAGAAGGGATTGGACTTGGACGGAGGGGGGGCAGCCTAGTCACCCACTTCGATGGGAACCTGAAGCACTACCCCAGTTTCAGAGCAGACGTTTTGTATGCATTGCACTTGCTTCGTCATGACTTTAAAGATGAGGAGGAGAAAGTGGGGTTTATTGTTTCTCACTTGCATGGGCCGGCCAGAGACTGGTTGCGTAATTTGTGGCGTGAAGATGGCCCTGCCCGCCGCGATGCAGATGAATTCATTAAAGCAATGGATGCCTGCTTCCAGTCAACTGTAGATGTGGATCTTGCACGCAGGGAAATTTTTGGATTGCGGCAAGGCAAAGCCACTGTGCGTCAGTACCATTCCAGATTTTTTGCTTTACTGACTGCGCTAAGCTGGGAGAAGGATTGTGCACCTGTGAGGGATTTGTTCTGGGAGGGGCTCAGCGGTCCCATTAAGGATGAACTTGCCAGGGGAGACAGACCCCAGACCCTGGAGGAGCTTGTGCAGAGGGCTTTGACGATTGGGATAAGGCACGAGGGACGTCCTTGGCACACTGAGGAAGAACGTCAGGTGCGTCCACCAGCGAGGACGTCTTCTTTCATCCCCAGGGAGTTCAGTCAGTCACATCCTTCGCCACTGGGAAGGCAGGGGGAGGAGCCCATGGAACTTGGTGGTGCTAAGGCTCAAGCAACAGCCAGAGCCCCAGCTTCCGGTGCAGTAAAGGCACAGCCTCCTAGAGGGACCAGGAAGTGTTACATTTGCGACAGTGCACAGCACATGGCGAAAGAGTGTCCCCAGAGGCTGCAGAAACACACTGCAGCTTTAGCAACTGTTGCAGCAGAAATGCTGCAAGCAGAGCAACCTCAGGGAAACGACAGTGCCTGGCTGGAAGCAGAGCTGCTGGGGCTCAGCCAGGCGAATCTGTAGAGCAGTCCCCAGCGCTTTTGCAACGCACAGACCCTTTACCACCCAAGCCAGCGGTGCAGCTCACTGCAACACTTCAGTTGCCGAATGGAACCACCCTGGAAGTCCCCATCACGATTGATTCTGGGAGCAACGCAGATTTTGTGGGGACGCACTTTGTCAAGCAGCATCGCATAGCGCTTCTGCCAGCGACAACACCTCTGAACGTAGTCACGGTGGATGGCAGGAAATTGCTAGGAGGACAAGTTGTGCAACAGACGCCTCCCATGGTGATGAGGATTGGAAATCATCGAGAAGTCATCAGCTTCAATGTCACCCGCCTTTCAGACACGCCTATAGTATTAGGCATGAGTTGGCTGGAGAGACACAGTCCTGCTGTAGCGTGGTACCAACGGCAGATCACCTTTTGCTCATCGTACTGTGCTCAACATTGCATCCAGTCCAGCCAGGAGGAGGGAGCTGAGCAGCAGTTGCAACTTGGCATGGTGCAGGCAGTACCCCGCAAGTACGAGGGGTTCCTGGAGGTTTTCTGCGAGAAGGAAGCTGACCAGTTGCCGCCCCACAGGCCTTATGATTGTGCCATCGACCTGGTGCCAGGGGCGCAGTTGCCGACTGCAAAGCTGTATTCCATGTCTGAGGACGAGATGCAAGAACTCAGGGAGTTCATAGAGCACAATTTGAAGCGCGGATTCATCCGAGAATCGAAAGCGGTGGGGGGCAGTCCTGTTTTCTTTGTAAAGAAAAAGGACACGCCCCAAAAAAGACTCATTGTGGACTATCGATTCATAAACAGTAAGACCAAACCCAAGGCCTTCCCCATGCCCAAGATAGATGATCTCCTGGCAACCGTAAGGAAGGGGAAGATCTTCACCAAATTGGATCTGCGTGGAGCGTATAACCTCATACGCATCCGGGAGGGCGATGAGTGGAAGACGGCCATGTTCACGCCTCTGGGCACGTACGAATACAGAGTGATGCCATTTGGTCTCCAAAATGGATCTCACGTCTTTCAAGCATTTATGCATCACGTGCTAGCGGGACTTCTCTACAAGAAATGCGTGTGTTTCCTCGACGACATCCTGATCTTTTCGGAAACGGAGGAGGCCCATGAGAAGGACGTAAAGGAAGTCCTGCAGAGACTACGGGAGAACAAGCTCTACGCCAAGTTAGAGAAGTGCCAGTTTGATGTGACGGACGTGGATTTCCTAGGCTACAAGCTGTCCGACAAGGGGCTGGCCATGGACAGCGCCAAGGTCCGCGCGGTGTTGGACTGGAAGAGCCCTCGCAATCGGAAGGAAGTCCAAAGATTCATCGGCTTCGCCAACTTCTACCGCAAATTCATCAGAGGTTTTGCAAAGGAGACGGCAGCGATCACGGACACTCTCAGTTCCAAGAAAAAGAGGTTCGTGTGGACGGAACAGGCGGAGCGCTCTTTTCAGAAGCTTAAAAGCCTTTTCGCCTCCGAGGAGCAGCTGCTGCACGTGAATCCAGGCAAGCCCATACGAGTAGAGACCGACGCGTCAGACAGAGCGGTTGGAGCCGTACTCCTGCAAGAAGATCCACATGGAAACTGGAGACCCGGTGCCTTTTACTCCAGAAAGCTCAGCAAAGCGGAGCAAAACTACACCATATGGGACAGGGAGCTGTTAGCCATTCACGCAGCGTTCAAAGCGTGGCGACATTTCCTCATTGGAGCCAAGCACACAGTGCAGGTCCGCACGGATCACAAGAATTTAGAGTATTGGCGCACGGCGAAACTCCAGAGCCAAAGACACATGCGCTGGGCAGAGTTCTTCGCGGATTTCGACTTCAGGATAGAGTACGTCCCAGGGGACTCCAACGTTATAGCCGATGCGCTCTCCAGGAAACCGCAATATCTTGAGGAAGCGGCGCCAATAGCAGCCAGGCACATTTTTGCACCGCAGGCGTGGGCGTGCGCTGCCATCGCTGTCGACCTGGACGCAGTGCGACGCGCGTTGCAGGTAGATCAGTTTGCACAATCCAAAATAGAGGAGCTGCGTAGGGGTTCGCTGAGAGACGATGAGTTCCAGTTACGCGACGGACTGTTAACTCACAAGGGTGCCCTCTACGTGCCGAGCGACGAGCTCCGAGCAAAGGTTCTGCAGCAGTTGCACGACGCTCCCAGTGCGGGCCATTTCGGCAGGGAGAAGACAATAGAACTGGTGGCCAGGAACTTTTGGTGGCCCCAGATGCGAGGAGAAGTAGCGGAGTACGTCGCCAGATGTGACACTTGTCAGAGGTCCAAGCCAGTACACCAGAAGCCGGCGGGCTTACTGGAACCACTGGAAACACCACAGCAACCGTGGGAGAGGGTGGCGCTGGACTTCGTCACTGACCTGCCCAGTTCCAGAGGCAAGACAGCGGTACTGGTGGTGGTGGACTTGTTCACCAAGATGGCGCACTTCATTCCCTGCGCGAAGGTGGCGACGGCGGAACAGACCGCCAAGCTCTTCATCGACCACGTGTTCCGGGCGCATGGGCTGCCGCGGGCCATCCTGTCCGACAGGGGGCGCCAGTTTATTTCCAATTTTTGGCAGAAGCTCCTAGGTATCCTGCGCGTCAAGATCAACCTAGCGTCGGCAAGACATCCACAAACCAACGGCCAGGCCGAGAGGGTCAACGCGATCATGCAGCAGTACCTGAGATGTTATGCAAATCAGCGACCCACAGCTTGGGTGGACTACCTACCGATGGCGGAGTTTGCCTACAACAACACGAAGCATGCGTCGACGGGGGTGACGCCGTTCTTCGCGAACAATGGACGTCATCCCAGGACCTTCCCGGGGTTCGTAGCACCAAGAGAGGGGGAGCCGCAAGAGGCCGACCAGTTCGCTGCAGAACTACAAGAGGTGCACGAGGAGCTGCGGAGACATTTGGAGCTAGCCAAACAAGCATATAAGGTGCAGGCAGACAAAGGCAGAAGAGTGGGAGAGGACATCCAGGTGGGGGACTGGGTGTGGTTAGCGGCCCAGGCGATGCCAACCAAGTCGTTGGCCAAGAAGAAGCTAGGGCACAGGCAGCTAGGACCATACCAGGTGGAGGCTAAGATCAACCCCGTGGCTTTTCGACTGGCCCTCCCCGAAGGTTCCAGAGTCCACCCGGTTTTTCATAGGTCGGTGCTCACTCCCTACAAGGCCCCGCACAGGTTTCAGGAGTCTGAAACAGTACCGCAGCCACGCACAGAGTCACCTAGGAGGGAGGGATCGCCTAGGGTCGAACCACTCAACGAGGTCACAGAGATCCTGGACTCGAGATGGGGGGAAGAGGGAATAGAATACTTTCTAGTCAGAGAGGGTGCACCAGTCAGTGCCAGTGGGTGGGTGCCGGACTACGCTTTAGACGAACCTCTTTTAAAGGACGAGTTCCATGCCCTTTTCCCACATAGACCCATGCCAGCCGAGTACTTCGATGACTGGCTCTTTACCCCCACATGTTCAGGCAGCACTTTCCACGGCTTTTCTTCAGCCGAGGAAAGAACGCCGAACTCAAACTCGCCCAGGGGATCGTGTTCGGGGGTGGACACAGAGCCCTCTTATTGGTGGGATGAGCAACCAGAGGAAGCCTGGCGCAAGAAATGGCTGAAGGGGCCTTGGCCGGCAGCACCAGACGAAGTAGCAATGGAAGAGGGAACTGCGAACATTTTGGGTGAAGAACCCGAATTCGAACACACGTACACCGAGCTGCCAGCAGAGGTCATGGACGTAGCCGAACTGTATCCT
>NC_137182.1:20000-32500 GCF_951804945.1 Podarcis cretensis
CCACCGGAACGGAGTGAAGAGGGTGGAGTTACCAGTGTGTCGGGAGGAACAGAACAAGGAGCAGAGGGGGGAAGGAGATCGGGGCAAGACGTCCTGCCGGAAGGGGCGGAAAGCAGTACCGGGAGCAGTGTGGCTGTTGAAAGGAAGGTCAGGAGCAACGTACGCGCGCCAAGTTCAAATGTGGAGGCGCGCGGAAGTGGGGAGAGCTCTGGGGAGGAGCCTGGTGCTAAAGCACGAAGGAGGGGGCAGCAGGCAGGAGAAGACTCAGCCTCTGGGGAGTCCCGGAAAGAGGGAACACAGGGGGGCAGGAAGACCCTGCGGAAAAGGAAGGAGAGGAAAAGGTGGAGCAGCACAAGCCTCTTAAATTGGTGCAGGGGAGGGACGGACTCAGAGGGGACTTCTAACATCTAAGGGTAACAGATGTGGAGCCACGGAGTTTGGATGTAATCACGACAATGATCTTCAATAAAACCTTTTGTATATAACTTGGACTGGACTTTGGTCTCTTGTGAGCTGGGACCCAGGGTGGCTCTGACAGTAAGTCCCCTCCAAAGAACGCAAAAATTTTTTTTTGCAAAGCTCACGAACGGTGACAGCCATGAGTGCGGAGGAGCAGTTGACAGCTCTACGAACTACAGTTTCCGAACTCACTGCTGCAGTCCTTGCGTCTCAGAAGAAGCATGACGAAATGGAGAAGCGCTGCCAGGACCTGCAAACCAGGTGGGAACGTGCAAGCAGGGAAGGGTTCCCAGGGTCCAGATCAGAAGGGATTGGACTTGGACGGAGGGGGGGCAGCCTAGTCACCCACTTCGATGGGAACCTGAAGCACTACCCCAGTTTCAGAGCAGACGTTTTGTATGCATTGCACTTGCTTCGTCATGACTTTAAAGATGAGGAGGAGAAAGTGGGGTTTATTGTTTCTCACTTGCATGGGCCGGCCAGAGACTGGTTGCGCAATTTGTGGCGTGAAGATGGCCCTGCCCGCCGCGATGCAGATGAATTCATTAAAGCAATGGATGCCTGCTTCCAGTCAACTGTAGATGTGGATCTTGCACGCAGGGAGATTTTTGGATTGCGGCAAGGCAAAGCCACTGTGCGCCAGTACCATTCCAGATTTTTTGCTTTACTGACTGCGCTAAGCTGGGAGAAGGATTGTGCACCTGTGAGGGATTTGTTCTGGGAGGGGCTCAGCGGTCCCATTAAGGATGAACTTGCCAGGGGAGACAGACCCCAGACCCTGGAGGAGCTTGTGCAGAGGGCTTTGGCGATTGGGATAAGGCACGAGGGACGTCCTTGGCACACTGAGGAAGAACGTCAGGTGCGTCCACCAGCGAGGACGTCTTCTTTCATCCCCAGGGAGTTTAGTCAGTCACATCCTTCGCCACTGGGAAGGCAGGGGGAGGAGCCCATGGAACTTGGTGGTGCTAAGGCTCAAGCAACAGCCAGAGCCCCAGCTTCCGGTGCAGTAAAGGCACAGCCTCCTAGAGGGACCAGGAAGTGTTACATTTGCGACAGTGCACAGCACAAGGCGAAAGAGTGTCCCCAGAGGCTGCAGAAACACACTGCAGCTTTAGCAACTGTTGCAGCAGAAATGATGCAAGCAGAGCAACCTCAGGGAAACGACAGTGCCTGGCTGGAAGCAGAGCTGCTGGGGCTCAGCCAGGCGAATCTGTAGAGCAGTCCCCAGCGCTTTTGCAACGCACAGACCCTTTACCACCCAAGCCAGCGGTGCAGCTCACTGCAACACTTCAGTTGCCGAATGGAACCACCCTGGAAGTCCCCATCACGATTGATTCTGGGAGCAACGCAGATTTTGTGGGGACGCACTTTGTCAAGCAGCATCGCATAGCGCTTCTGCCAGCGACAACACCTCTGAACGTAGTCACGGTGGATGGCAGGAAATTGCTAGGAGGACAAGTTGTGCAACAGACGCCTCCCATGGTGATGAGGATTGGAAATCATCGAGAAGTCATCAGCTTCAATGTCACCCGCCTTTCAGACACGCCTATAGTATTAGGCATGAGTTGGCTGGAGAGACACAGTCCTGCTGTAGCGTGGTACCAACGGCAGATCACCTTTTGCTCATCGTACTGTGCTCAACATTGCATCCAGTCCAGCCGGGAGGAGGGAGCGGAGCAGCAGTTGCAACTTGGCATGGTGCAGGCAGTACCCCGCAAGTACGAGGGGTTCCTGGAGGTTTTCTGCGAGAAGGAAGCTGACCAGTTGCCGCCCCACAGGCCTTATGATTGTGCCATCGACCTGGTGCCAGGGGCGCAGTTGCCGACTGCAAAGCTGTATTCCATGTCTGAGGACGAGATGCAAGAACTCAGGGAGTTCATAGAGCACAATTTGAAGCGCGGATTCATCCGAGAATCGAAAGCGGTGGGGGGCAGTCCTGTTTTCTTTGTAAAGAAAAAGGACACGCCCCAAAAAAGACTCATTGTGGACTATCGATTCATAAACAGTAAGACCAAACCCAAGGCCTTCCCCATGCCCAAGATAGATGATCTCCTGGCAACCGTAAGGAAGGGGAAGATCTTCACCAAATTGGATCTGCGTGGAGCGTATAACCTCATACGCATCCGGGAGGGCGATGAGTGGAAGACGGCCATGTTCACGCCTCTGGGCACGTACGAATACAGAGTGATGCCATTTGGTCTCCAAAATGGATCTCACGTCTTTCAAGCATTTATGCATCACGTGCTAGCGGGACTTCTCTACAAGAAATGCGTGTGTTTCCTCGACGACATCCTGATCTTTTCGGAAACGGAGGAGGCCCATGAGAAGGACGTAAAGGAAGTCCTGCAGAGACTACAGGAGAACAAGCTCTACGCCAAGTTAGAGAAGTGCCAGTTTGATGTGACGGACGTGGATTTCCTAGGCTACAAGCTGTCCGACAAGGGGCTGGCCATGGACAGCGCCAAGGTCCGCGCGGTGTTGGACTGGAAGAGCCCTCGCAATCGGAAGGAAGTCCAAAGATTCATCGGCTTCGCCAACTTCTACCGCAAATTCATCAGAGGTTTTGCAAAGGAGACGGCAGCGATCACGGACACTCTCAGTTCCAAGAAAAAGAGGTTCGTGTGGACGGAACAGGCGGAGCGCTCTTTTCAGAAGCTTAAAAGCCTTTTCGCCTCCGAGGAGCAGCTGCTGCACGTGAATCCAGGCAAGCCCATACGAGTAGAGACCGACGCGTCAGACAGAGCGGTTGGAGCCGTACTCCTGCAAGAAGATCCACATGGAAACTGGAGACCCGGTGCCTTTTACTCCAGAAAGCTCAGCAAAGCGGAGCAAAACTACACCATATGGGACAGGGAGCTGTTAGCCATTCACGCAGCGTTCAAAGCGTGGCGACATTTCCTCATTGGAGCCAAGCACACAGTGCAGGTCCGCACGGATCACAAGAATTTAGAGTATTGGCGCACGGCGAAACTCCAGAGCCAAAGACACATGCGCTGGGCAGAGTTCTTCGCGGATTTCGACTTCAGGATAGAGTACGTCCCAGGGGACTCCAACGTTATAGCCGATGCGCTCTCCAGGAAACCGCAATATCTTGAGGAAGCGGCGCCAATAGCAGCCAGGCACATTTTTGCACCGCAGGCGTGGGCGTGCGCTGCCATCGCTGTCGACCTGGACGCAGTGCGACGCGCGTTGCAGGTAGATCAGTTTGCACAATCCAAAATAGAGGAGCTGCGTCGGGGTTCGCTGAGAGACGATGAGTTCCAGTTACGCGACGGACTGTTAACTCACAAGGGTGCCCTCTACGTGCCGAGCGACGAGCTCCGAGCAAAGGTTCTGCAGCAGTTGCACGACGCTCCCAGTGCGGGCCATTTCGGCAGGGAGAAGACAATAGAACTGGTGGCCAGGGACTTTTGGTGGCCCCAGATGCGAGGAGAAGTAGCGGAGTACGTCGCCAGATGTGACACTTGTCAGAGGTCCAAGCCAGTACACCAGAAGCCGGCGGGCTTGCTGGAACCACTGGAAACACCACAGCAACCGTGGGAGAGGGTGGCGCTGGACTTCGTCACTGACCTGCCCAGTTCCAGAGGCAAGACGGCGGTACTGGTGGTGGTGGACTTGTTCACCAAGATGGCGCACTTCATTCCCTGCGCGAAGGTGGCGACGGCGGAACAGACCGCCAAGCTCTTCATCGACCACGTGTTCCGGGCGCATGGGCTGCCGCGGGCCATCCTGTCCGACAGGGGGCGCCAGTTTATTTCCAATTTTTGGCAGAAGCTCCTAGGTATCCTGCGCGTCAAGATCAACCTAGCGTCGGCAAGACATCCACAAACCAACGGCCAGGCCGAGAGGGTCAACGCGATCATGCAGCAGTACCTGAGATGTTATGCAAATCAGCGACCCACAGCTTGGGTGGACTACCTACCGATGGCGGAGTTTGCCTACAACAACACGAAGCATGCGTCGACGGGGGTGACGCCGTTCTTCGCGAACAATGGACGTCATCCCAGGACCTTCCCGGGGTTCGTAGCACCAAGAGAGGGGGAGCCGCAAGAGGCCGACCAGTTCGCTGCAGAACTACAAGAGGTGCACGAGGAGCTACGGAGACATTTGGAGCTAGCCAAACAAGCATATAAGGTGCAGGCAGACAAAGGCAGAAGAGTGGGAGAGGACATCCAGGTGGGGGACTGGGTGTGGTTAGCGGCCCAGGCGATGCCAACCAAGTCGTTGGCCAAGAAGAAGCTAGGGCACAGGCAGCTAGGACCATACCAGGTGGAGGCTAAGATCAACCCCGTGGCTTTTCGACTGGCCCTCCCCGAAGGTTCCAGAGTCCACCCGGTTTTTCATAGGTCGGTGCTCACTCCCTACAAGGCCCCGCACAGGTTTCAGGAGTCTGAAACAATACCGCAGCCACGCACAGAGTCACCTAGGAGGGAGGGATCGCCTAGGGTCGAACCACTCAACGAGGTCACAGAGATCCTGGACTCGAGATGGGGGGAAGAGGGAATAGAATACTTTCTAGTCAGAGAGGGTGCACCAGTCAGTGCCAGTGGGTGGGTGCCGGACTACGCTTTAGACGAACCTCTTTTAAAGGACGAGTTCCATGCCCTTTTCCCACATAGACCCATGCCAGCCGAGTACTTCGATGACTGGCTCTTTACCCCCACATGTTCAGGCAGCACTTTCCACGGCTTTTCTTCAGCCGAGGAAAGAACGCCGAACTCAAACTCGCCCAGGGGATCGTGTTCGGGGGTGGACACAGAGCCCTCTTATTGGTGGGATGAGCAACCAGAGGAAGCCTGGCGCAAGAAATGGCTGAAGGGGCCTTGGCCGGCAGCACCAGACGAAGTAGCAATGGAAGAGGGAACTGCGAACATTTTGGGTGAAGAACCCGAATTCGAACACACGTACACCGAGCTGCCAGCAGAGGTCATGGACGTAGCCGAACTGTATCCTGCATCTACCTCCGAGGAGCTGCAGTTCCCACAACCCGCACCCGATGGGGGGGAGGGGGGAAGGGGGGGCTTCGAGGGGGGGATGGATGTCAGGGGTTCAGGGAGAGAGGCGCAGAGGAGGGAGGAGACCGAGAGTGAGGGAGAAGGATTCCAGCCTGACGAGGAAGAGGACGACAATGACCCGAGATGGTCCATGAGTCCGTCCAGTGAATCGGAGGATTCCCAAAAGGGAGCCCCCCTGGTCAAGCCAAGGGGAGCCCAAGGGGGAAGCAGTCAGGAGCAGGGGAACGTAGGGGGAACCGCCAGTGGGAGTTGGAGATCGAGACCTGCTTCTCCACCGGAACGGAGTGAAGAGGGTGGAGTTACCAGTGTGTCGGGAGGAACAGAACAAGGAGCAGAGGGGGGAAGGAGATCGGGGCAAGACGTCCTGCCGGAAGGGGCGGAAAGCAGTACCGGGAGCAGTGTGGCTGTTGAAAGGAAGGTCAGGAGCAACGTACGCGCGCCAAGTTCAAATGTGGAGGCGCGCGGAAGTGGGGAGAGCTCTGGGGAGGAGCCTGGTGCTAAAGCACGAAGGAGGGGGCAGCAGGCAGGAGAAGACTCAGCCTCTGGGGAGTCCCGGAAAGAGGGAACACAGGGGGGCAGGAAGACCCTGCGGAAAAGGAAGGAGAGGAAAAGGTGGAGCAGCACAAGCCTCTTAAATTGGTGCAGGGGAGGGACGGACTCAGAGGGGACTTCTAACATCTAAGGGTAACAGATGTGGAGCCACGGAGTTTGGATGTAATCACGACAATGATCTTCAATAAAACCTTTTGTATATAACTTGGACTGGACTTTGGTCTCTTGTGAGCTGGGACCCAGGGTGGCTCTGACACTAACCCTAACCCTAACCCTAACCCTAACCCTAACCCTAACCCTAACCCTAACCCTAACCCTAACCCTAACCCTAACCCTAACCCTAACCCTAACCCTAACCCTAACCCTAACCCTAACCCTAACCCTAACCCTAACCCTAACCCTAACCCTAACCCTAACCCTAACCCTAACCCTAACCCTAACCCTAACCCTAACCCTAACCCTAACCCTAACCCTAACCCTAACCCTAACCCTAACCCTAACCCTAACCCTAACCCTAACCCTAACCCTAACCCTAACCCTAACCCTAACCCTAACCCTAACCCTAACCCTAACCCTAACCCTAACCCTAACCCTAACCCTAACCCTAACCCTAACCCTAACCCTAACCCTAACCCTAACCCTAACCCTAACCCTAACCCTAACCCTAACCCTAACCCTAACCCTAACCCTAACCCTAACCCTAACCCTAACCCTAACCCTAACCCTAACCCTAACCCTAACCCTAACCCTAACCCTAACCCTAACCCTAACCCTAACCCTAACCCTAACCCTAACCCTAACCCTAACCCTAACCCTAACCCTAACCCTAACCCTAACCCTAACCCTAACCCTAACCCTAACCCTAACCCTAACCCTAACCCTAACCCTAACCCTAACCCTAACCCTAACCCTAACCCTAACCCTAACCCTAACCCTAACCCTAACCCTAACCCTAACCCTAACCCTAACCCTAACCCTAACCCTAACCCTAACCCTAACCCTAACCCTAACCCTAACCCTAACCCTAACCCTAACCCTAACCCTAACCCTAACCCTAACCCTAACCCTAACCCTAACCCTAACCCTAACCCTAACCCTAACCCTAACCCTAACCCTAACCCTAACCCTAACCCTAACCCTAACCCTAACCCTAACCCTAACCCTAACCCTAACCCTAACCCTAACCCTAACCCTAACCCTAACCCTAACCCTAACCCTAACCCTAACCCTAACCCTAACCCTAACCCTAACCCTAACCCTAACCCTAACCCTAACCCTAACCCTAACCCTAACCCTAACCCTAACCCTAACCCTAACCCTAACCCTAACCCTAACCCTAACCCTAACCCTAACCCTAACCCTAACCCTAACCCTAACCCTAACCCTAACCCTAACCCTAACCCTAACCCTAACCCTAACCCTAACCCTAACCCTAACCCTAACCCTAACCCTAACCCTAACCCTAACCCTAACCCTAACCCTAACCCTAACCCTAACCCTAACCCTAACCCTAACCCTAACCCTAACCCTAACCCTAACCCTAACCCTAACCCTAACCCTAACCCTAACCCTAACCCTAACCCTAACCCTAACCCTAACCCTAACCCTAACCCTAACCCTAACCCTAACCCTAACCCTAACCCTAACCCTAACCCTAACCCTAACCCTAACCCTAACCCTAACCCTAACCCTAACCCTAACCCTAACCCTAACCCTAACCCTAACCCTAACCCTAACCCTAACCCTAACCCTAACCCTAACCCTAACCCTAACCCTAACCCTAACCCTAACCCTAACCCTAACCCTAACCCTAACCCTAACCCTAACCCTAACCCTAACCCTAACCCTAACCCTAACCCTAACCCTAACCCTAACCCTAACCCTAACCCTAACCCTAACCCTAACCCTAACCCTAACCCTAACCCTAACCCTAACCCTAACCCTAACCCTAACCCTAACCCTAACCCTAACCCTAACCCTAACCCTAACCCTAACCCTAACCCTAACCCTAACCCTAACCCTAACCCTAACCCTAACCCTAACCCTAACCCTAACCCTAACCCTAACCCTAACCCTAACCCTAACTGTCAGGGGTTCAGGGAGAGAGGCGCAGAGGAGGGAGGAGACCGAGAGTGAGGGAGAAGGATTCCAGCCTGACGAGGAAGAGGACGACAATGACCCGAGATGGTCCATGAGTCCGTCCAGTGAATCGGAGGATTCCCAAAAGGGAGCCCCCCTGGTCAAGCCAAGGGGAGCCCAAGGGGGAAGCAGTCAGGAGCAGGGAAACGTAGGGGGAACCGCCAGTGGGAGTTGGAGATCGAGACCTGCTTCTCCACCGGAACGGAGTGAAGAGGGTGGAGTTACCAGTGTGTCGGGAGGAACAGAACAAGGAGCAGAGGGGGGAAGGAGATCGGGGCAAGACGTCCTGCCGGAAGGGGCGGAAAGCAGTACCGGGAGCAGTGTGGCTGTTGAAAGGAAGGTCAGGAGCAACGTACGCGCGCCAAGTTCAAATGTGGAGGCGCGCGGAAGTGGGGAGAGCTCTGGGGAGGAGCCTGGTGCTAAAGCGCGAAGGAGGGGGCAGCAGGCAGGAGAAGACTCAGCCTCTGGGGAGTCCCGGAAAGAGGGAACACAGGGGGGCAGGAAGACCCTGCGGAAAAGGAAGGAGAGGAAAAGGTGGAGCAGCACAAGCCTCTTAAATTGGTGCAGGGGAGGGACGGACTCAGAGGGGACTTCTAACATCTAAGGGTAACAGATGTGGAGCCACGGAGTTTGGATGTAATGACGACAATGATCTTCAATAAAACCTTTTGTATATAACTTGGACTGGACTTTGGTCTCTTGTGAGCTGGGACCCAGGGTGGCTCTGACAGTAAGTCCCCTCCAAAGAACGCAAAATTTTTTTTTTGCAAAGCTCACGAACGGTGACAGCCATGAGTGCGGAGGAGCAGTTGACAGCTCTGCGAACTACAGTTTCCGAACTCACTGCTGCAGTCCTTGCGTCTCAGAAGAAGCATGACGAAATGGAGAAGCGCTGCCAGGACCTGCAAACCAGGTGGGAACGTGCAAGCAGGGAAGGGTTCCCAGGGTCCAGATCAGAAGGGATTGGACTTGGACGGAGGGGGGGCAGCCTAGTCACCCACTTCGATGGGAACCTGAAGCACTACCCCAGTTTCAGAGCAGACGTTTTGTATGCATTGCACTTGCTTCGTCATGACTTTAAAGATGAGGAGGAGAAAGTGGGGTTTATTGTTTCTCACTTGCATGGGCCGGCCAGAGACTGGTTGCGCAATTTGTGGCGTGAAGATGGCCCTGCCCGCCGCGATGCAGATGAATTCATTAAAGCAATGGATGCCTGCTTCCAGTCAACTGTAGATGTGGATCTTGCACGCAGGGAAATTTTTGGATTGCGGCAAGGCAAAGCCACTGTGCGTCAGTACCATTCCAGATTTTTTGCTTTACTGACTGCGCTAAGCTGGGAGAAGGATTGTGCACCTGTGAGGGATTTGTTCTGGGAGGGGCTCAGCGGTCCCATTAAGGATGAACTTGCCAGGGGAGACAGACCCCAGACCCTGGAGGAGCTTGTGCAGAGGGCTTTGGCGATTGGGATAAGGCACGAGGGACGTCCTTGGCACACTGAGGAAGAACGTCAGGTGCGTCCACCAGCGAGGACGTCTTCTTTCATCCCCAGGGAGTTCAGTCAGTCACATCCTTCGCCACTGGGAAGGCAGGGGGAGGAGCCCATGGAACTTGGTGGTGCTAAGGCTCAAGCAACAGCCAGAGCCCCAGCTTCCGGTGCAGTAAAGGCACAGCCTCCTAGAGGGACCAGGAAGTGTTACATTTGCGACAGTGCACAGCACATGGCGAAAGAGTGTCCCCAGAGGCTGCAGAAACACACTGCAGCTTTAGCAACTGTTGCAGTAGAAATGATGCAAGCAGAGCAACCTCAGGGAAACGACAGTGCCTGGCTGGAAGCAGAGCTGCTGGGGCTCAGCCAGGCGAATCTGTAGAGCAGTCCCCAGCGCTTTTGCAACGCACAGACCCTTTACCACCCAAGCCAGCGGTGCAGCTCACTGCAACACTTCAGTTGCCGAATGGAACCACCCTGGAAGTCCCCATCACGATTGATTCTGGGAGCAACGCAGATTTTGTGGGGACGCACTTTGTCAAGCAGCATCGCATAGCGCTTCTGCCAGCGACAACACCTCTGAACGTAGTCACGGTGGATGGCAGGAAATTGCTAGGAGGACAAGTTGTGCAACAGACGCCTCCCATGGTGATGAGGATTGGAAATCATCGAGAAGTCATCAGCTTCAATGTCACCCGCCTTTCAGACACGCCTATAGTATTAGGCATGAGTTGGCTGGAGAGACACAGTCCTGCTGTAGCGTGGTACCAACGGCAGATCACCTTTTGCTCATCGTACTGTGCTCAACATTGCATCCAGTCCAGCCAGGAGGAGGGAGCTGAGCAGCAGTTGCAACTTGGCATGGTGCAGGCAGTACCCCGCAAGTACGAGGGGTTCCTGGAGGTTTTCTGCGAGAAGGAAGCTGACCAGTTGCCGCCCCACAGGCCTTATGATTGTGCCATCGACCTGGTGCCAGGGGCGCAGTTGCCGACTGCAAAGCTGTATTCCATGTCTGAGGACGAGATGCAAGAACTCAGGGAGTTCATAGAGCACAATTTGAAGCGCGGATTCATCCGAGAATCGAAAGCGGTGGGGGGCAGTCCTGTTTTCTTTGTAAAGAAAAAGGACACGCCCCAAAAAAGACTCATTGTGGACTATCGATTCATAAACAGTAAGACCAAACCCAAGGCCTTCCCCATGCCCAAGATAGATGATCTCCTGGCAACCGTAAGGAAGGGGAAGATCTTCACCAAATTGGATCTGCGTGGAGCGTATAACCTCATACGCATCCGGGAGGGCGATGAGTGGAAGACGGCCATGTTCACGCCTCTGGGCACGTACGAATACAGAGTGATGCCATTTGGTCTCCAAAATGGATCTCACGTCTTTCAAGCATTTATGCATCACGTGCTAGCGGGACTTCTATACAAGAAATGCGTGTGTTTCCTCGACGACATCCTGATCTTTTCGGAAACGGAGGAGGCCCATGAGAAGGACGTAAAGGAAGTCCTGCAGAGACTACGGGAGAACAAGCTCTACGCCAAGTTAGAGAAGTGCCAGTTTGATGTGACGGACGTGGATTTCCTAGGCTACAAGCTGTCCGACAAGGGGCTGGCCATGGACAGCGCCAAGGTCCGCGCGGTGTTGGACTGGAAGAGCCCTCGCAATCGGAAGGAAGTCCAAAGATTCATCGGCTTCGCCAACTTCTACCGCAAATTCATCAGAGGTTTTGCAAAGGAGACGGCAGCGATCACGGACACTCTCAGTTCCAAGAAAAAGAGGTTCGTGTGGACGGAACAGGCGGAGCGCTCTTTTCAGAAGCTTAAAAGCCTTTTCGCCTCCGAGGAGCAGCTGCTGCACGTGAATCCAGGCAAGCCCATACGAGTAGAGACCGACGCGTCAGACAGAGCGGTTGGAGCCGTACTCCTGCAAGAAGATCCACATGGAAACTGGAGACCCGGTGCCTTTTACTCCAGAAAGCTCAGCAAAGCGGAGCAAAACTACACCATATGGGACAGGGAGCTGTTAGCCATTCACGCAGCGTTCAAAGCGTGGCGACATTTCCTCATTGGAGCCAAGCACACAGTGCAGGTCCGCACGGATCACAAGAATTTAGAGTATTGGCGCACGGCGAAACTCCAGAGCCAAAGACACATGCGCTGGGCAGAGTTCTTCGCGGATTTCGACTTCAGGATAGAGTACGTCCCAGGGGACTCCAACGTTATAGCCGATGCGCTCTCCAGGAAACCGCAATATCTTGAGGAAGCGGCGCCAATAGCAGCCAGGCACATTTTTGCACCGCAGGCGTGGGCGTGCGCTGCCATCGCTGTCGACCTGGACGCAGTGCGACGCGCGTTGCAGGTAGATCAGTTTGCACAATCCAAAATAGAGGAGCTGCGTAGGGGTTCGCTGAGAGACGATGAGTTCCAGTTACGCGACGGACTGTTAACTCACAAGGGTGCCCTCTACGTGCCGAGCGACGAGCTCCGAGCAAAGGTTCTGCAGCAGTTGCACGACGCTCCCAGTGCGGGCCATTTCGGCAGGGAGAAGACAATAGAACTGGTGGCCAGGGACTTTTGGTGGCCCCAGATGCGAGGAGAAGTAGCGGAGTACGTCGCCAGATGTGACACTTGTCAGAGGTCCAAGCCAGTACACCAGAAGCCGGCGGGCTTGCTGGAACCACTGGAAACACCACAGCAACCGTGGGAGAGGGTGGCGCTGGACTTCGTCACTGACCTGCCCAGTTCCAGAGGCAAGACGGCGGTACTGGTGGTGGTGGACTTGTTCACCAAGATGGCGCACTTCATTCCCTGCGCGAAGGTGGCGACGGCGGAACAGACCGCCAAGCT